>NC_073351.2:37330000-37362500 GCF_027580225.2 Misgurnus anguillicaudatus | reverse complement strand
CTCAAAAATACTTCTCACAGAAATCATACCAGGAGAATCAGCGTCGTCTGAAACGCCTAGAAAACTTGGTCCCTGGGGGTGACCAACAAAAATCTCAGGGGGTGCACTTCCAGGGGGTGCACTCTTCGTATTTATGCCTATAACCTAACCCTAACCTAACCCTAACCCTAACCCTAACCTAACCCTAACCCTAACCCTAACCTAACCCTAACCTAACCTAACCCTAACCCTATTACCAACCTAACCCTAACCCTAACCTAACCCTAACCCTAACACAAATTGAGAGGCCTCATCACAATAACAAGGGGCACAGTTTGCTTTACGCCTAACCCCAAGTCAGGTGATATCTGTGCAATTTGCCACAACAACAAAAATAGAACACCACACCTACCCCTTTCCCTAACCCCAAGGTCACAAAACCTGAGCCCTGATCTCCCCATACACACTGACAGAAGCCCCAACCTACCCTTTTCCTAACCCCAAGGTCACATGACCTAAGTGTATATCCCCCCCATTCCCTAACCCCAAGGTCACAAAACCTAAGATTATCCTTTCATTGACAAATAGCCCCCAACCCTGTAGGCCACAACCCTTTATAATTGAAACACTATACATTCATAACCCCTATATCACAATACATTGAATTCATTTATACTATACAAAAGTATAGTAGCATAATACACAGGATTTTACACACAGTATAAATATAAATATTAAAAAATACCCCATAGGAGGCACACACACTATATACACAGTATATATACACACATATAATAATTCATATTAAAACACAAAAATTACAAACACAAGACACTGATGAGATTAAAATTATACATGATTAAAGAATTGTTCACCTGTTGATTGTGGATGTGGAACTCACAGTTTCTCTACGTACATGGATACCTCAGGTATGTTTTTATACCCTTTTGACATACGGTACAACAACCATACATACAGTGGGACTGTGGGGTGGGGGCCTTTCTGTTCCTGGGGGCGCTGATGGGATTGCTCGGAGTGGTCAGTTGACTGATGGCCCATGCAAACCGAGTCTGGACTTGTTCAGTCTCTGGACTAACCTGAACTCCTAACCTAACCTAACCCTAACCCTAACCCTAACCTAACCCTAACCTAACCCTAACCCTAACCCTAAAATCACAAAAAAACACCAAGTCCAAACCAAGTCCCAGAAACCATACCAGGAGAATCAGCGTCATCTGAAACGCCTAGAAAAATAGGTCCCTGGTGACAACATTTTCAGACCCATACTAAAAATTTTCAAAAAAATCACCCAAGTCCAAACTCAAAAATACTTCTCACAGAAATCATACCAGGAGAATCAGCGTCGTCTGAAACGCCTAGAAAACTTGGTCCCTGGGGGTGACCAACAAAAATCTCAGGGGGTGCACTTCCAGGGGGTGCACTCTTCGTATTTATGCCTATAACCTAACCCTAACTAAACCATACCAGGAGAATCAGCGTCATCTGAAACGCCTAGAAAAATAGGTCCCTGGTGACAACATTTTCAGACCCATACTAAAAATTTTCAAAAAAATCACCCAAGTCCAAACTCAAAAATACTTCTCACAGAAATCATACCAGGAGAATCAGCGTCGTCTGAAACGCCTAGAAAACTTGGTCCCTGGGGGTGACCAACAAAAATCTCAGGGGGTGCACTTCCAGGGGGTGCACTCTTCGTATTTATGCCTATAACCTAACCCTAACCTAACCCTAACCCTAACCCTAACCTAACCCTAACCCTAACCCTAACCTAACCCTAACCTAACCTAACCCTAACCCTATTACCAACCTAACCCTAACCCTAACCTAACCCTAACCCTAACACAAATTGAGAGGCCTCATCACAATAACAAGGGGCACAGTTTGCTTTACGCCTAACCCCAAGTCAGGTGATATCTGTGCAATTTGCCACAACAACAAAAATAGAACACCACACCTACCCCTTTCCCTAACCCCAAGGTCACAAAACCTGAGCCCTGATCTCCCCATACACACTGACAGAAGCCCCAACCTACCCTTTTCCTAACCCCAAGGTCACATGACCTAAGTGTATATCCCCCCCATTCCCTAACCCCAAGGTCACAAAACCTAAGATTATCCTTTCATTGACAAATAGCCCCCAACCCTGTAGGCCACAACCCTTTATAATTGAAACACTATACATTCATAACCCCTATATCACAATACATTGAATTCATTTATACTATACAAAAGTATAGTAGCATAATACACAGGATTTTACACACAGTATAAATATAAATATTAAAAAATACCCCATAGGAGGCACACACACTATATACACAGTATATATACACACATATAATAATTCATATTAAAACACAAAAATTACAAACACAAGACACTGATGAGATTAAAATTATACATGATTAAAGAATTGTTCACCTGTTGATTGTGGATGTGGAACTCACAGTTTCTCTACGTACATGGATACCTCAGGTATGTTTTTATACCCTTTTGACATACGGTACAACAACCATACATACAGTGGGACTGTGGGGTGGGGGCCTTTCTGTTCCTGGGGGCGCTGATGGGATTGCTCGGAGTGGTCAGTTGACTGATGGCCCATGCAAACCGAGTCTGGACTTGTTCAGTCTCTGGACTAACCTGAACTCCTAACCTAACCTAACCCTAACCCTAACCCTAACCTAACCCTAACCTAACCCTAACCCTAACCCTAAAATCACAAAAAAACACCAAGTCCAAACCAAGTCCCAGAAACCATACCAGGAGAATCAGCGTCATCTGAAACGCCTAGAAAAATAGGTCCCTGGTGACAACATTTTCAGACCCATACTAAAAATTTTCAAAAAAATCACCCAAGTCCAAACTCAAAAATACTTCTCACAGAAATCATACCAGGAGAATCAGCGTCGTCTGAAACGCCTAGAAAACTTGGTCCCTGGGGGTGACCAACAAAAATCTCAGGGGGTGCACTTCCAGGGGGTGCACTCTTCGTATTTATGCCTATAACCTAACCCTAAACGATGGCCAGTGCTTCCGAGTTAGACCTTTGGTCTGGCTTTGGCCTGGCTTTTAGTCCAGTTCATAACCTAACCCACACAAGCAGGGTTGGGGTTGTGGTGGGTTAGGGTCAGGGTTAGGGTTGTGATAGGGTTAGGGTTATGATAGGGTTAGGGTTAGGGGCAGCCCCCCAGGGGTCAGCCAGCTGTTTACATCCCTGGTTACAACACCAAACTCGCCATGCTTAGGATCCGGCGTACACCGGTATCGGTTCGGGAGAAGTTTATAAAGTTGCTGGCGCAGAACAAAGTGTTTAAAGTGCAACAGTGCTGAGAAATTAAACATGTGTGTTGTTTGATCACAGAAGCGATCACTGGAGTCATGATGGTATCAACAGTCAGTGAGTTATTTTGCTTGCTACATAATGTTTACATACAAAACACTTAAAATTCAATACAAAAAACACTTGCATAATGGTCTTATTGTCAGCTCTGTTGAGTTTTTAGTCAGTCCTTAGAAAAAGTAACCATGGCTTTATAATTTTAGTCATTGCCATGCTTTCTGGTATTTTGGACATTAATTTAACTGTTATATGAATGTTGCAAACTTTAGATTTGGGTACACTGTATGTGTATTTACAAACCCATTATACAATACGTCACAGATGTGCTGCTTTATTCTTTTGTGTCTGTTTTACAGAAAAAATGCCAACGTAAAGCTTTCAGTTTGTAATCCAGGAGTTTTTATTTTGTATATGAGAGATGACACAGCAACAGATGGAAAATCGCAGACAGAGAGTCAGAGTGAGCATCACACATCCATAGCTTTGAGCCTCAATACCTTCTCCCCCCAGGGCTGTGTGTTGAATCCCCTGCTCTACTCTCTCTATACACCCGACTGCACCCCTGTCCATCACAGAAACACCATTGTGAAGTTTGCGGACGGCACTATAGTGGTGCGGCTTATCTCTAGAGAGATGGAGTACGCCTACAAAGATGAAGTGGAGCTGCTGACGACATGGTGTATGGCCAACAACCTCCTTCTCAACACTTCAAAGACTAAAGAACTCATAATAGACTTCAGGAGAAAGAAGACCAAGATCACACCCTTAACCCTCTGGGGTCCGACCATTTTGGGACACTGTCAGAGGTTCTGACATGCTCTTACATTTGCTCTTTTTTCAGTTGCTTTAAAACATATGGCAAGTGTCTCATACCACTGTGTTCAGCACAAACTGGGCTAAAATATTATATGAGCTACATGTATGTACATGTTTGTATTTTTCAGAGAAAAAGGTTTATGCGTGGTTTTTAAAAAAGCAAAAATTTTAAGTCACTGATATAAGTTCACAAAACCCATACTAAACATGTTTTAACAAGACTTTCCTAAACAGAATCTAGTAGCCTAGAGTTTTTTCTTTAAAATGATGTGAAAATCATCCTGCCTACTGATTCACATAAACCAATATATTGATTTAGAAATTGTAAGACACTTTTTGTTTAGAGTGGCCGTATGCGAGAAGGATTGATTGACAGCTAGCAAACAAAGGCTCGCATAATGAGCTGCATAATGAGGCAGGAGGGAACTACAGTAAAGAATATGAGGACAAATGTACATGTTTGTTTGAGGTTTATTAAGAAGTTAACAATATAATCAAAATAGAAATGAAGGTCAGTAGGACATTTTCAGTTTATTTGGAAACGAACCCTATTAAAAAACGTAACTTGTATAAGAAACTGATAAACAACAGAGCTGTAAACTTCATGTGGCTCATGTTACCATATAACTTTATGTCCAAAGAGTGTGAATATGTTTTTCCACTTCATAGTTTTGTACTGATGAGAGTTTCAACTGATTTTTGAAACGTGTTTTAAGAGACAGCTGGCGGAGACAGAAATGTCTGAATGCGCACCCTGTTTATTTTCTTTATTTGACAAAAACACAAAGATCTGTTGTTATTGTGAATGTAAACTAATTAAAGAGGACCCTTCAGAGTTTCAAATGATGCCAAACACGTAAGTGTTTGATTATTAATGATGGAGTATTTTAAGTTGATTCTGCTATGATAAGGAGAAAACACGTCAAAACGCATTTTTCATGATTTTCACAAAAGTTTAATGCCTTCCACAAAATGTTCTTCTTTAAATATATAAACAAACAATATATCAGATGAAAGAACAGACCCTCTGCTTTCAAACAAAAAAAAGTTTCATCCTACCTTCATTAGTTCTCTTGTAATCACCTCTCAAACATGGGTAGGTTTCTTCAAAAACATCAGATTTTGAGCAAAAACCTGAGATAATTCCATTTTTGCAAAGGACTTTTGATAGAGATCAGATGCAGAGCGATCTTTAAAACATCTTTAAAAAATGTCTTGCACAACACACTTTATTATATTATATTATGTTGTAAATATATGTATATGTTGTATATGTTGTCATTGAATGTTGCACTGACTAGAGTACACTTAAATTTCATTGCACTTGTGACTGTGACAATAAAGTTCTATTCTATTCTATTCTATTCTATTCTATTCTATTCTAAGAGCAGGAGATAAAATGAAGACGATGATGATGATGAGACGACAGGAGCCATGGATGTTGAAATCAGATGGGAGGAGATGTCTTAAAATACACCTGTTTGTGCACGGTTATAAACTTTATATGTAAATAAAGTAGTACCCCACTAATGGTGCTTTTCCATTGCATAGTACCCCACGGTTTAGTTTAGTTTGGGTCGGGTCAGCTCACCTCACTTTGGCGTGGTTAGCTTTTCCAGCGAGTTTAGTAACACTTCGCAGTGGGAGGGATTATAGGCATGTCGTTATATTTGCGCTTCCTGCTGTGACATCATACAAGTGAGACCGTTGTACATTCCCATACATTTATTATTTCAGTCCGCCTCAGTCCACCAGAAAATTTAAATTGGCCACCACAAATAGATGTTTGCACATCACGTTTATCACTAACGTTACCTCTATCTCACATGACAATTTCTGTTAAAACACCGCGGCGTCAGTCGACAGCGCTCTGCTGAGCCTCATTAAAGTTGCATTTAATCATATAATGCTGACGTGCTCGTTGTGAATGTTCTGCCACAAACTGCAAGTTTTGAAAAAACTGTTATGGTGTCCCTGATTCTCAACCTGTGGATGTTCGTTCGTGAGTTTGGGAACTTATAGCAGAGCACAGATGACAACATTTTTGCTTGAGACATTGTAAGCTATCCTACCACAGGTAAAGCTAATCTACATTATAGCGATGACGCTGCAGTGACGATTCTCTCAGACCAATCAATGACCTACAGTGTTTTCGCGTCACGTTTGGTATCACCTCGGGTCGCTTGGAACCCCGACCGAGGTGGTATGAAAAAAGTATCAGGTACTACGTACTGCACCCAATGGAAAAGCTCCCAAAAGTAAGCTGACCTGACCCAAACTAAACCAAACCGTGGAGTACTATGCAATGGAAAAGCGACATAAAATGTCTGAGACTGCTTGTCAGTTTACTATATTGAAAATGGTTGCTTAATAAGGATCACATCCTAATAATGAAGCACAAAAATGCTTAGATACAACAAAATGGTAAATATATTCATCATAAAAATGTGTATTTAAAAAAGTATTAAAAAAGCGGTTGCACTTTATTTTACAGTACCTGTACTTACCTTGTACATATATGGTAAATAAGTTGTACTTACCGACAAATGTGTGGTACTTACTTTTAGGTATCTACATGGTAATTAACTGGTATCATTACTGTACTTACCAGTGGTACATACTTGGTAGTTATTATATAACTCTAGATAAGTACTGAGTAATAACAGCTACATACTTATAGTGTAGGTATACTGTAACTAACGAGAAACATTACTGTACTTACAAATAAATTTTCAATATAAGTATTTAGTATTTACAGGCAAGTTAGGGTTAATGACAGGTATTTATAGTGTACATATATGATAACTAATATCAAACACTTCTGTACTTACAAATTGTATATACACAGTAAGTGTGAACTAGTGAATGTACCCAGTAGTTTTTGTTGTTGTATGACAGTCAATGGTTGGGTTTGCCTCACAGTGACATGTATATGATGTTACATCTTAGGTGGTAGGTCCTATGTAATAACTGTGTAAAAAGCATCACTTCATTTTACAGTCCTGTTTCCATGCAGTTACGATGGACGTACTAGTGAACGTACCCAGTAGTTAATGCGTATGATAGTCAATGGTTGGGTTTTCCGGACAGTCACATGTATATGATGCTATATATCTTAGGTGTTAGGTCCTATGTAATAACTGTGTAAAAAGCATCACTTTATTTTACAGTCCTGTTTTCATGCAGTAACCATGGAGGTACTAGTGAATGTACCCAGTAGTTAATGCATATGATAGTCAATGGTTGGGTTTGTCTCACAGTGCCATGTATATGATGCTATATCTTAGGTGGTACGTCCTATGTAATAGCTGTATAAAAAACAACACTTTATATTACAGTCCTGTTTCCATGCAGTTACCATGGACCTACTAGTGAATGTACCCAGTAGTTAAGTACAGTAATGTTTCTCGTTAGTTACAGTATACCTACACTACAAGCACGTATCTGCCACCACCCAGCACTTACCCAGAGCCACACAATACATAACCACCAAGTATGCACCACTGGTCAGCACAGTAATGATACCAATTAATTACCATGTAGATACCCAAAAGTAAGCACCACACATTTGTCGGTAAGTACAACTTATTTACCATATATGTACCATGTAAGTACAGGTACTGTAAAATAAAGTGCAACCGCTTTTTCAATACTTTTTTAAATACACATTTTTATTTTTGAGATGCGAGTTTTTTCAGTCCTATTCAGCTATCAGCGGCAGTTCTTTATAGACAAAAGTATTTATTGATTGAAACATTATTGAACAGCTACAGTTACCTTATGTTTCATGTGATGCTCAACTACTTACATTTTCATAAATACAGATATCACACCTCTTATAATGTGTAAGTATGTTTACATCCCCATATAACTATAATTACAAACCTAACGTTACATATTTACAGACACATGTGCATACCTGTATTTAAAAAAAAGATTATTCTACATAAATCTAAAACTAGGACTCGTTATGTTCTTTAAAATATTGTGTATATAGTTTAATGGCACATTAGGTAGATGAACGCTTTATTGGTATTCATTTTGCAAAGTTTACTATTGCTTATTGATCTGATATTGTCTCATCGTGAGATTGCTCGTTTGCAGTAGGGTGTCCTCGACTAAGGATTTACATATTCGAATCAGAATTGTCGAATCTTTCCATAGTCGACCGATAGTCGAATCATCTATGTGTTTGTGTGCATGGGTTGGGAGGGGGCCAGACCAGGTACAAATTGGTAACTTTTATTTTCTTTCACAAGCAACACATGAACAACTTTCTGATAAAGTGACCAAAACTGTCTTTCAAGTGATGAACGAAGACAAAACTGACGATGTTTATATATTTTTTTAAGGTAAAATGTAAGGCAACATTTGTTTAATTATTCCTCAAAACATTTTAAAGCCACGATCTACAGAACATTACACACAAAAAAATTTTGATAACTAAACCTAAAAAAATAACAAAGGTGATCCTGCCTTGGAATTCAATTTGGAGATTTATGCGTCAAAGCAGTCATGACCCAAAAAAACGACAAATGAGAAATCACATATAATTTGTGATTGTTACTGTAAATGATAAAAACTAAGATTTTTTTATAATTAATTAAACATTCGTTTATAACAAGAAAAACACTGAAATTAATGATTTTTAGACACTACGCATTATTATTTAGTACAGAAATACCTGCGTGCTTACTTTCACTTTAGAAACACCTGATGATTCTTATATTATTTATTTGAGGAATCTCTTTTCTATCATTTGAAAGTGAACACCGACCATAATATTAATTCAAAAGAAAGACAGTCGTGTCAGGCATAAATTAGGTTCTGTGCAGATATTTTCCGTTTCATAACCGAAATTTAAAGAAACGACTTACCTGTTTTGTAGTTTAACTTTTGACAAGATAACCACTTTGTTTTAAATACATTTTAAAACTTATACCCGTCGAAAAAAAACTGTTTTTTAATGTTTAGTTTGATGAACTCCTAAATATGAGACGCAGTTCGGGTTAAATTACATGCGCAAGCATTGCAAGCATGCAATAGCGCAGCATCAATACAACGAACAGCAATCCAAAATGTACAGACTTAAATTAGATCAGAATTTACGTTTATAATAAATAATTTTTTTAAATAAATTAAGGTCAGAAGTAACAAAGTGCAGAACAAATGTGCAAAGTGCCTCAAGTGCACGGAAACAAAACACAAGCCAAATAGTTAAATCAGATAACCCAGAGTGATTTATAAATAAAATAAAATAAAGAAATTATTAAAAGAACGAAAGTATAGCCAGAATTGCCAGCTTTGTCTTTTAAATGTAGAAACAAGGAGTACATTTATTTCCGTCATCTGCGCATCGGCTTCTCAGAAATGAACCATGGTTATTAAGATAGAAACCTCTTATGGACGTGTAGCCCCATCACAGGGGTTGTTGGATTTATTAATGCATTTTAAAAATATTTATTGAAAGCTACTTCTTCACATATTATTTGCAGCATTATCATATGCTGTATATTAATATATTGGGAGAAAGCTGTTATATGTGAAATCATATAATGTGTGCACCCATATGCGGCCAAATTGAATGATCCTCATTTCATAACACATCTGCGACGATTCGACTGTGAGATTGGTAGTCGAATCAGGCTTCTCCTATCGATGCATCGAATCTTCGACTATTCGGGGTCACCCCTAGTTTGCAGCCAACATAAACTTCAAGAGTAACACCGCAGATGGAGCAAACATCTCTGTCTTCTCATTTTGGCTTTCACCATGCAAACAGCCAATCCTGTCAAATTGAATTAACCTCTTCACAGTAAAACAAGCGGAATTGTGTGACGTTAGATCCAGGTAGACGTATTAAGGGCGGGGTTTTTGAAGCGCTGCCATGCTATTGGCCTGACAATGCAAATGCATCTTGATTTTGGCTACACAGCTGGAGGTTGGAGGCTATTGGCTCTGTGAGGCCCATTTAAAGCCATGGCTTGCACAGGCCTGATATTGCAAAAGCGGCTATTTAATTGTATAGCAACCGCTGCAGAATGTTCAGTCAGAACAATAAATCACTGGGTCCATGTCCATAATAAACACCTTTACTGTTTCCAATAGGTACATATGCGTGTGTGCTTCGCAAAATTATAATATTGAAAGTAAGTTTAAGCACAATAATGAATGAGAAACAGTAAAAACTAAACATTATCCAATGACTTTAACAATAGAAAATAATAATGCAGAATTTCTTTACATAATTACAACATGTGTGAACTACCTCATATAAGTAAATATTCACTTTAAATGAACTATTTAAAAAAGTATAAAACCTTAGAAAGTCTAATAAAGGCCTATCTCTCATGTTTTATATTAACTTACAATTAAGATTCTGTGTGCACAGAGTAATACTTAAGAGCATAAATAAACGCTTAGTAGCACAAAGTAACACATTGGTGTGAAATCTAACAGATTAAATATTTTGATGTACGAACACAATATGAATAAAACTTTTAGAATTGGACCAGATAGCAAAATATACAAAACTTCTGTTGAACTTATAGTACATGTCTGAACGTGAACAATACATAGTTTGGCTAACTTCTACCAATGAAATTACAAGATTAATATGGTTAACAGATAATACAACATATGTTCAGTAGCATAAAGTGTCCAGCAGAGGGCGCCATTGTCATTAAAGTATGGCCTTTATACATTATTTTTTAAACGTTTATGTGTCGGAGTGAAACAGGCGAGCAGACAGTGAGCCTCCCATCTGACACAATGTACATTTTGGCCTTGAGGTACACATAGAATGTCTTTATAATTGTAAAAGTACAAATGAATTAAAATGCAAGTGACTTAAAAAGGCAATATGAAATTTGCAATTATAAAAAAAATATAAAAATATAAAAATATGTTACTTCGGGTACTCTGGTTTCCTGCCACATGCCAAAAACATGCAAATTAGGCAAATTGGAGATGTCAAATTGTCCCTCCCTCAACTTGTGTCTGGATTAACTTGTCTGAATAAACTTGTGTATGAATTAATCAGTTCTCATCATGTATATAGCCATAGATGATGTAATGGTTTCAGAGCCAGCCCAAGCCTTTATGGGGCCCTAAGCAGAATTTTATTTGGGGGCCCCTTGGTGCCACCAATACGATTGATTGACTTGTATAATAATATATTAACTCTTTCCCACCAGCATTTTTTTAAAGTTGACAGCCACAACCAGTTTTGATAATTTTCAAAAAAATGAAAGGCCTCCAATATTTTGTTGTATAAATATCTCAACATGAAATATATCAAAAGAAAGAACAGGCCCTGTGCTTTAAAACAACATACCGGTATTTTTTAAAAATTTAGCTTCATGCATTTTTAATCAACACTGGTATATGGCTAAGTTTCATAAAAATGCAACATTTTGAACACATGCCTGATCAGAATCAAATCGATGACCACAGTCCCATAGCTCCTCATGTGTTGACATTTCATTCAATAACATTAGGCAGTTTTGATTTATATGCCATTTAATGTTTATGATCATGTTATTTTTATTTAACTCTAATTTGCATAGTCATTGATATAAAAAGCTTATTTTTGCATATAATACAAGCAATTTCTAAAAATGAAAATAGGCTTTTACTTAATTATTATTACAAGACCATCATGTAGCCTAATATTAGACACCCAAACCAAAGTGAAGAAAATGATCTTTAATTTGCAAGTCTGAACTGAACATCAACGCAGACAAGAATTTCCTCACAGAAGTTTAAGATCATATACATCTTGAACGTAGATATATAAATGAACACAGAGAAGGAAATTTTAACACTGTGAAGCACAAGCAAACATGCTGAAAGCTAAAAACCATCAGGACATAAACACTGGCTTATTTTATAGAATTTGGATCCTTACCTCCAGATAAAGTAATAAACTGGACTGATGATTTAAATGTTGTTTACTCACATGTGCGTTGTTAACTCTCCAGATTTTATGTTGCTCCACTCGTTCACGTCTTCACTTGTACTGTCTGTTTACAGTGTCGCGTGAGCAGCTACGCTGCAGGCTCGACTTCATTTGGCCCGAAGCAGACCTTTTGGTGATGTCAAAGTACAGCGAGAGCGGTACTTTGCTGTCACACGGCTGTGGGTTCTTGTGGCTCCATATCAGTCTGCTCCCCAGTCACTTTTGCTCCGCTTTATTAATTTGATTTCATACACCGATCGGATCGCGCAGTTCGGCAGGAATTCAAACACACCAAATATATAGCCTTATATATATATGCAGTTCAACCCGCTAAAATAGCAAGTGTAGCATGCTACTGGTCTGTGCTTCACATCTGAATTATGACTAAAAGTTGTCACAATGCTGTTACGCATCCTCGCGCTATTTTTAGTGGGTATACGGAAATCCTTGACAATTCCTAGTGGGTATACGGCGTATACCTGCGTATCATGTAGACTACACCACTGCTGACAGGAGTTCGGAAACGGGAACATATAACCCCTGTCCTTCAGTCACTCCATTGGCTGCCTGTGCATTATAGGATATTTTTTAAAACACTGTTACTAGTTTTTAAGTCTTTAAATGGAATAGCACCATCTTATCTTTCTGAGCTGATGACAGTCCATCTACCGACAAGAACCCTCAGATCGGCCAACGAGAGGCTCTTAATGGTTCCTAGATCAAGGCTAAAGACTAGAGGAGATTGTGCCTTCTCAATAGCGGCACCTAGACTGTGGAACAGCCTGCCCACTGTGATTAGAACTGCCCCCAAGCTACATATTTTTAAATCTAAGTTAAAAACATATTTATTTGAGTTGGCATACGCTACATGACTGGTGACCTCATTGCTTTAGTAATATGTTTTATGTGTTTTTTGCCTGTGATTGCCTTGGTAATGTGTGACCAGTCACGGAAAGTAGTGACCCAAGTCGGATCTGGGCCATTTTGGGCCCTATCTTGCACCCAGCGCAATTGACTTTGTCAGTGACGCATGTATCATTTCGTATTTTGCACTGGCGCACAGCGGGTTTTTCCCTCCACAGACGCACGTCGGCAAACTAGGGAATGAACTTGCGCTCCCTGGGCGGTTCAGCGCAAAAAAGGAGGCGTGCTCCGGCCAAACCATCTCTTATGCTATTTTGCAGTTTCAAAAAACAATTGCGCTACTAACCAAAAAAACCTAGTCTAAAGTCAGTGGCGCGTTGCGCGTGGTTCATTATGCTATTTTAAGGGTGCATGCTTGACCATAATGTATAGCGTGCACAACGCGCATTGCTTATCTAATCTACACAGATGCAACAGTTATTTTTGCATATCATAAATTGTTACAATAAAAAATATAAGATAAGGGAAATCATTAAATCATAAATTGTTACAATAAAAAATATTAATACATGAGATAAGGGAAATCATTGTGGTGAGCATTGTTGTGATAGTTTTTATTTATTTTGTGTGGCAGCGTTAAACAATTATCATGCAAATAACGATTAAAATATTTTCATAAGTTTGTTGTGTGGCTGTATTACGTATTACGCATTTTATCTAAATAATAATTAAAATGTTTTCATAAGAAACCTTCATGTATGTGAACTTGATTTGTAAGTGTACTTTGGGGTTGGACCTTGCTTGCGTTTCTTGTGTCCGATTTCAAAGCCCCCAAACCCTTTCAACAGTGAGGGTGGACGCAGCGATGTCCTCCTGTGTGCCCGGCGTGCCCGATTTATGCTGGCAAGCTTGGGATCCCCCCGTCTCCTGACATCGTAGTGCTTGGCGCAGCAGATGAGACAATTGCGGCTATTTCCTCTCACGCCTGTTTAACCGACGCTGATTTGGGCGGGTTTCTCCCATCCCCATACAAAACAACTTATCTGTCTTTGACTGTTCTTACAAGAACGTGGGTCTCCTCGGCTGTGAACCGCTCCTGGCGTGCGCCTGTCCAATCCGTCATAATAATAGCAACCCGCCATGGAACTTGTGCCCTTGCGTTTAAAGGGAATGTTGGATAGCGTTCTGATTGGTTTATTTGACGTTACGCCCAAACCACACCTATGAATAATGAACCTACTTCAGACCAACCCCTTATTGATTTGCGCCCGGCGCAAGACTTATTTCTCCCGCAGGGAAAATAGCAACAGCGCCCAAGATCCGCCCACAAAGTCACTTGCGCTTTGCGCTTCGGACTTGCGTTTCAGAACGTTAAAATAGGGCCCTTTGAGTTATTCACAGATTCTGAAAGCTTTCCAACGATGTGTAACACATGGAAATCTGATAAGATTTGGAGAAGTTGTGGCCATTTGAATATAGAAACTCAGAAATACTCAAACCGAGAAAATTGAGATGAAAGGGACTCTTCTTTCCAACTGGGGGACACAATAGGGCTCATTTACATCTCATTTAGCTAAGCCATAGACCCTGTAAAGCTGTTTTGAGATACAGCTGTTCTAGCATCATATGTAGTATTTTTATGACAGAAGTTCAAATGACAACATGCAAAAATAAACAGGACTTTTGACCTTTGTGGGGATCCCAAGTCGAATCCAGTCTGTTTCAGATTATCCAATGACCATTTTTGTCCACAAACGCGTATAATCCGTGAAATATAGATATATAGTCTATTGTTTACATTGGATTTCGCATGGACGTCTGGTAATACAATATAATATACAATCTGAGGACTATTTACATTGTAACATGTAAGGGTATATGAGATTACATTCCGGTAATTTACGTTCCGTGAAACACATAAACCCATCTTCAGAGTTTGTATTTAAAATAGGTAGGTAGTATAATAGATAATCCAAACAGCACCGTCGAAAACGTGAAGTCCTTTAGGGATGTAACCAATCGCTCACTCGTTCCTCAGCCAATGACTTCATGGAAAATATTGATAGACAAAACATGTAGCCAATTATATAACGAATTCCACCATAAGTTTGAAAAAAAAACATGTCTGAGGAACAGGGCAGCCGCGTCACTACAGTCACGTGACTTCACCGTGAGCCGGAAGAGAAGACAATGCTGAATAAAGTCGTAATTCTTGCTAATTTTGGACCAAAATACATTTTCGATGCTACAACACATTCTTACTGACCCACTGATGTCACATGGACTACTTTGATGATGTTTTATTCACTTTCTGGACATGGAAACCGTATAGATTTTCAATGGTTGAGACAAAAGCTCTCGGACTAAATCTAACGTTAAAACATTTTAAACTGTGTTCAAAACGGAGGTCTTCCGAGTTTAGAACTACATAAGGGTAAGTCATTAATTACATTATGTTCATTTTTGGGCGAACTATCCTTATTTAGTAGTCACGCTGTTCCCTTTGGGGGCGGAGGCGAAATCACAAGCTTATGCAGTATGTAAATATACACACAGACAATGACGCCCCCCGCTGCACGCTAGAATCTCCGGAAAAACAAGCCGATTTCAACCGCAAAATGTGCGCTTTTAAATATACAAAAACTGCTATCTCAAACATGGAGAGGCTTCTTCGTGATCTCAACTAACAGATTCTGCAATAAAACGAAAATCAAAAATTGTGAAAAAAAACTTTGTTTCTCATTTTCTCGAAACTTGTGCTGCCGACTTGTGTCACTGGTTTCCGTAACGGGTCACATACGTTTTATGACCTTATTGTCTGGGTAATATGTTTTATTTGTTCTTAACTGTGATATGTTGGTTCTATGTTGTCCTATGTTGGTTTTATGTTTGATTTGTACAGCACATTGGTCAATGGCAGTTGTGTTTAATTGTGCTTTATAAATAAAATGATTAATTTATTGTTTGATTAAATGATTATACATTTTTTATTAACTTGTGTTCCCTGGGTTCAAACCCATAACTTTTGCGCTGCAAACATAATGCTCTACCACTGAGCTATACATGTGCACAGCTGTATAGACAGTTATTAGATGTCTTTAAAAACAAAAATTTTAATGTATACTGCCTACATAGTGTATACAATACATATATCTTGAATAGCCTAGAAGATAAATGACTCATTTAAATATAAGTTTCTGTCTTTCGAGACTTATGGCCAATCTCATTTCTCTGTCTTATCCCTTCCCCTTTGTCTTTGTCTTCCCATTGCCCCTCGAAACCGAGTGAAGGGGTAAGACAGATCATTTGTCTATGAATGGTAAATGGACTTCATTTATATAGCGCTTTTAACAGACCTATGGCCATCCAAAGCGCTTTACAAGTTGCCTCACATTCACCCATTCACTCACGCATTCATACACCGACGGCGGTGTCAGCCAGGCAAGGCGCCATCCAGCTCGTCGGGAGCAGCTGGGGTTAGGTGTCTTGCTCAAGGACACCTCGACACTTGGTCCGATGGAGCCAGGGATTGAACCACCAACCTTCCGGTTTGTAGCCAACCTACATGAGCCACTGCCGCCACTCGATTACTGTTTGCGTCACCTTCCCTTGACGCTAACTGGCTGCTATGTAAACAGACAAGCATTGACATAAACAGGGAAGATACCGTTGTTTCAGGTGTGGTATCGATTGCCTGAGCTGACCTCAACCAATAGCGCATAACTTAGCTGCTAGCTAGCACCTTAACTAGCGATTCATAACAAAAACATTACAATTAAAACCGCTTGAACATTTTATTAAAAGTATCATAAAACATGTTTGTTATAATATAATCTCAATTAAACTGCCGAAAAAAACGTTAATTTCATTTGTGCGACTCCTTGAAAGTTCAACGTTCATCCAAAAAAAATCTTGATGACGGCTCTCCTGAGAAATTCCAACGTTTACGTTTACCCCTCTCATTCAAGTGTGGTCCTTATCACACTTCGTTTCAAGGGCTATGTATCCCTATGCCTTGGCCCTAGCCCTCGATCAAACGGAGAATTGAGATGCCACTTCGCCTCACATGAACACGCAAAACCAAGGGGTAGGGGTAAGGGGAAGGGGTAAGACAGAGTTTAGGAGACGCACTCTTAATCTGTTGGTATCTTCTGTGCATTTTCACTTGCACACTAGCTTTAACTTGCTCATTATTATTGTTAACAGCTAATCATTGGATGTTTTTGGAATAGCAAACTTCTTCAAATCTAAACATAAAGCTGAAAACATACTGTAAAATAAACTGTTATACCCTGAAATGAAATTATTCGTTTTGTGAAATGGATTTTTGGTCATACTTCCCACAATTAACCCAGGGAGCAATTGGGGGAAACGTGCCTTGCTCATATGGCAATCGCAATCTGCCTGCCATGACATTTAAACCAGCAACCTTAGGGTTATAGGCTTTGGTATCTAACCATTTCTCCACAACTTTTGTTTGGATAAAAGTCAAATAGTGAACACTTCCTTGTGAAATATATTTAAATAATTGTTTATTAACAAATACAATTTGATTCATATTATGATGTTGTTTACAGTGCTTATCAAACAATCATTTTAAATGGCTCTAATATGGTATATGCTTATGTTACAGCAGATACTTCTTTTTCTTTTTGTCTTAAAGAGCAACTGTTGTCCGATTCACGTTTTTACATTTCCTTTGGTGTGTATGTGTATTAGTTCATGTTAACGATATGCAAAAGGTACAAACCCCAAAGAAAACGATGATGAGAGTTATCGTCTCCAACGTAAATCTCTTTTTTTAACTTCAATAAACACACAGATTGTAGGCAACGGTTTACTTCCTGGGATTGGTGATGTAGTAAAGACCGACATTATCATAATTCCTCCCGCTTCGGACTCACAGCCTGTTAGTTAACTCCTGTTAGCATTGCATTGTGACCAAATCTTTCAAACATGGTAAGGAGCGTCACATTTCCGGCTGACATCAGAGGTATTCAGACCAACCACAATGTACAGATTAGCTGGCCAATCAGGGACATAGAGCTTTTCAAATCCATGCGTTTCAGGAAGAGAGTGAAATCTGAAGCTACAAAAATGTACGGTATGTGAATAATAATGTGTTTTAACCATAAACCATGCGAACACATTGTATTATATCAAATACACAAAATAACCTTGTTTTTAGCAATAAAATAGATGCTCTTAAAGGTAAGGTTTTGTCAACAGGTTGGTTTGTGCTTGCGTCGGATATACTGCTCTATCCCTGTGACGTGTAAAATGTGTTTAGATCAGGGCAAAACCATTTCATGTACAATTGCTTGACTTAAGGACATAATACGCTTCGTCAAGCAAAGCATCAACATATTAAACTAGTAAGAATGTATTATAAACTTTAGGATTTTGAGTCTTTATAGTAACCTTTGGTAACACATTCAAGTGCAGTCTTATTTTGATGTTTATAATGCTTTCTTAACAACCACTGTGAATTACGAATCTTTGGTCTATACAAGAATAACTGTATTATAATAAACACAGTAACTAACTGAAAAGGAACACAACAGTCTCTTTAAAAATCAACAGCAACAAAGTCAGAGGGCTTCAAAGATTCATTTGTAACAATTGTACAGCCAGCACAAGTCTACTACAAGAAAATTTACTGCAAGACGAGTCAAATTACTATCATTCACCAACACTTTGTAGCTTTGTAATGCTCTCTCTCTCCCTCTCTCTCTCTCTCTCTCTCTCTCTCTCTCTCTCTCTCTCTCTCTCTCCATATGTGTCTGCCCAATGAACTGCAGAGAAGGACAAAAATAATGAATGAGGGACTTCTAATAGCAATAAATGTTTGTTTTCTTTTTTCTTTTAAAGTGACTTTTTTTACATTTGATTGTGTCTGGGCTATTATGTGTGCTTCTCTTTACAGACTAATTGTTTGTTATATCATAACCCAGACATTTACAGCACTGTATGGCAATTAGACATATTACTTGCTCATTTACAATGAATAAATACAAGGAAAAGATCTTAAGTAGTTTTTAAGATGAAAACCATATTGAAAGATTACAGAAGGTTTTTAATATAAATATTTATGTTTCTTTTTGTCCAAAACTGTTGAACTTCCATTAATTCAAGTGGCCGTATGTATATTCAAGAGTATATGGCTTTATGTGCATAAATGTGTTTGTCCTACTCCTGAATGAAGGAGCTATTTGTTCCAAGGTTACGATGTAGATTTGGATTCTGACTATGTCGATTGCGGCTTCTAACAGAGGAAAATGCCGTGTCACAGCCTGGAACTTTACACTTGTGAAGAAGTCGAAGGTGAACTGTTTTGTAATGAGCTCTGAATGTGCCTTTGTTACTGTAAACTTTCTTACAGAGATGACATGTTATGGGTGATGAGCCATGAGATTGATGACTGAGGCAGGGCAGAGATTCGGCCGTTCCGGCACTCAGGCCATCACAGCTCTCATCGCTGTCCTCCAGAATGAGTCCCTCCTCGCTGCCCATATCCGAGTCCCAGGAGGAGTGAGCGCTTCCTCTCGTGCTTAAGTCTAGTACAGCTTCATCCTCCACAGCACCCTCTGCTGGATCTCTTGCTCTCTCCAGCGATTTACTCATGGGAAACACCAGGCCTGTACGGTTTCTCCCTTTAAGAATGACAGACATCTGGCTCAGAGACTCTTTGTCAGGGAAATCCAGACGTTCACCGCAGAGAGATGCTCCTGAATGATCTTTGGTCAACAGCCTGTAGTGTAGATTCAGATTTGCACTGTGTCTAGAGAATTAAAAGCAAAAATGTTTGAAAACAAAGCTGATTTATATATTGTCATGTGTTTACCATAAATGTCATTTGCATTTACACAGCTACATATGTTAAAATATATCTCTGATACTAATGCATTAGTGCTGTATGTGCATCACTTCATACACTGCTTGAATATAGTTCTTGAGAAGCGAGCAGCACACGGACATAACATTATCGTGTATCTCAAAAAAGGTTGAAAAAATTTGAAAAACTGAAAAAAAATCTTAATTCACAGACTCATCATTGCATGTAGTTTTGGTTATATTCATTAAAAATGACTCCGTGAACAGGGGAGGAGCACTGGTTAAAACTATAAATTGTCTGTATTCAAACGTTGAAAACATTTAGGATAATGCAAGTACACATGTGAACAAAATATATAACACTGTGCTAGTAGCTTTTGGATGTTTTAATGTAAAAATCCTATATTTTGTGGCTTCAACATATTTTTTTTCAAATTTTCAGAAAATGTAAAAGCAACATAAGCAATTTTAAATGTTGGTAAAAATGTTAAGTATGCATAACTGTCTTACCGATCTCTGCTGCGTCGAGAAGGAAAAGTAGCGTTGCAGCCTTCCACAGTGCACATGTGCATCTCTTTCAAGTGCACGTTTCGATAATGCATTTTTACACTGTAAGGGTTTTTGAATGTTTTACTACAGATCTCACAAGGGTGAGACTGTCCTTCTCTATCATCTGAGCAGAAGGTCTCCGGGTCACTGCAACTGTCTACACTGTGCTCACTGTGGCTTATAGTTATATTGGTTGGTTGTGAACTACATGGCGGTTCTTCGCATATCGAGGACTCCCTCTTCCTCTCTTTTATCTGATCCTTTAAGAGAGAAGAAGATGGCAACGTGATGTAACTTTCCTCCTGAGCAAACCTGTCCATTTCTGTTCTCTGTGCGTTGGGGATACACATAAGGGGTGTGGATTGGTCAAGTGTTTCACAGAGCACAGGTTCTCTTAGTTTTTCGTAGTCCATGCTGCTAACCTGATATTTTTCTGTTTC
This sequence comes from Misgurnus anguillicaudatus, assembly GCF_027580225.2. Taxonomy (NCBI): domain Eukaryota; kingdom Metazoa; phylum Chordata; class Actinopteri; order Cypriniformes; family Cobitidae; genus Misgurnus; species Misgurnus anguillicaudatus. The sequence goes on along the minus strand of NC_073351.2, from coordinate 37,341,694 downwards.
TGTACAGGGGCTAAGAGTCGGACTTTCATCCTCTGATACACCCTCTGCTGCTAGCTCATCCTTCTCGATCTTAATCGGCATGCTGGACTTTCTAGACTTTTTCTTAGGTGCCACATCTGAGCTTGTCTCCATTTGACTGACATCGATGGCCACAGAGGAGGACAGAAGTGGGAGTGAGGGTAGGCTGCCCGGTGTGTGAGCCAGTTCCGCCGGGGTCACCAGGCTACGGTAGAACGGAAGCACAGGCTGTACAGTCTTGAGATTGGGAAAGAGTATTCCGCTCTGACTGATGCCAGAGAAAGAGGTGTGCAGTTTGGGCTCTGAGTTGCGAATTATGAAACTAGAAACCGCTCTGCTCTCTGGCCCCGAATCAAATTCCCTCTTCTCATCCTCAGCCCCGTCCTCCTGTCTCGGGCTCAGGCCGCCTCGTAGGTCTTTGTCTCGATTGTTGCGGTTCATTGGCATGTGAAGCCTTGGATTCGGATTAGCGCTATGCCTGTTCCGACTGCGTAGAGAGCTGAACACCATGTTGCATCCTTCAATGGTACATTTATGTTTGATCTTCAGGTGAACGGCATTGTAGTGTATCTTCAGCGTGCCTTTATCGTAGAAGGTTTTCTCACAGGCGCTGCAGAACACACGGCCCTTCTTCATGGTTCCGCTCTTCTCTGCACACCTTATTTTGTTCTCGGGAGACATCTGTGTGATTTCAGAAATGATGGAGGGCGTGCAGGTGGTGGAGGGCGAGGAGTTTCCACTCACATTAAACTCTTCTGATTCCATCTTTGTAGATTCTGTGTCCATCGTCACATCTGCCCTCACAGGTCCGGTGTCGAACGAAGCAGCGGCGGCATCGAGGCTTATATCTGCAGTCTCGTGTTTGGTTTGCACCTCCTGGCAGCTGGAATCCGTGCTAGAGCTCAAGAATGGTGCTGGCACAGCGGAGTTCAGCAGCGGCAACATGAGGGTCATGCTGTTCACTAGCGTCTCAAAATGGTGTCCATTACTACAGCTGGGTGCCTCAGGTTTACCAGGTAGCCGCGAGGGGCGCTGGGTGTTGCTTTCGATAAAGCTACGGATGTCAGAATTGGTTCTGGAAGTTGGAACGACAACTGCCTGTCCCTCCTTATCCTGAAGAGCCATCAGCTCCACGATGGATTTTGTCTCTCCGAAACGTAGGAACTGCTGCAGCGTGACAATCTCTTCCTCAAAGGTCATTATGGCCCAACGGTCCAACACCTTTCCGGCCACATCCTGCACACATATGCACAATGGAGCATTAGTTGCATTATGAATTTTAAACAGACACTTTTTGCCAACTTTGACCCTAAAATGCATAGCATGTGACAGACTGACAGTGTTGCTAAATATCAAGTCATCCATACATCTAATGCATGTGGACTTAAGAACTCTAATTACTGCAGCCGAGTGACTCGTTTCTCCTTATTTAAATGATGCGGGTTTCCCTGTTTGAGTGGGAGGGGAGGAAAAGGAGGGAGGAGATCAGAGAGGAGCTAGGCGAGTCTTTCAGTCTGCCTGTAATCAGTCTTGAGTGCCAGCAGGCTTTGAAAGTCCTACAGCAGCTTCATGTTGTAACCAGAATTAATATTTCATCATACAGCATTCATCTGGCGCTTTAACTTTACATTCTTCACTACAAGAACTACTATGAACCTGAATACTTGATGAGCGGACGAATGGTGGGTCACTACTAGATTTCGGAGGATTACTTGCCATCGCGCATTAAAATATCAGGGTTAGGTTTCAGATCAGTAGCTCACCTGCAACACGTAACCACGAATGTAGTCCTGCAGAGTCCAGTCCAGTGCGTTCAGGATCTGAATGACCTCCTCCTGCTTAAGGACACTGAAGAGTCGATCCAGCAGGATCTTCAGACGCACTGGGATCGCCTGAGTCCCATAAAGCATCAAACTGCAGATATCAAACACCACGTTGGAGTGAACAATCTCAACCTGGCTTCCTTGATACGTGTGATGAAACTTCAACTTGCTCAGGGCTGGAAAACAGACAGAAGTTTACACTAAACATGATATTTAAACTCACTGCTTCTGTTTTTTTTTTTAAATGATGATGATTTCTTAAAATTGCTACCATAAAAATGCAATACAGTACTTAGGGTTAGGGTTAGGTACAGTTCTCTAATTCTCTACAATTTCTTAGCATCTTTTGTGATGTATTACAGGCAAGTTTGTACATTTATCACCATGTCTATAAAAAGATAAATATAAAAACTGGCCATCAGTAACTTTAATCCATGTTTAAGTCACAACACTGAAACATAAAGTTTTTAATTTTAATCAAATTGGATGTGCAAATCATTTCAACTTACTATTTTATATTTTGACTAGTGATGAATTGTTGTGACTTAAAAAAACAAGTCGAATTTCTTGACTTAATTTCATATGTAAAAGTATACATAAAAACAAATGTTGATAAGACTTATTGATCACATTACTTTTACTTTTACAATTTATGTTTAAGAATTAAACTATTTTGGAGGGGCAGAAAGCCAAATGTAAAATGTAAAGAAAGAAACCCACAGTACTGTGAAAACAGAACAAGGTAAAAAGTTAAAATTCTAATAGAAAGTAAACAAAATGTGTCAAATGTGATGTATTAAAGCTAAAACTGAACTCACCATGGGCGACCCAGCCATGTTTACAATGCTCACACAGTCTGCGTCGCAGTTTACCTGGTTTGAAACTGTCACAATTGCAGTTCACAACCGTGCAGCAAATAGCCTGTCCAAAAACACACAATCATTAAAAAGTAAAGACATTTTCTGTGCAGTAAAGACATTTTCTAAAGACATACAAGCAAAAAAATCATTATTTTATTTTAATTCAATAAAAAATATTTTTGGTTCTGCCCCATTAAGTCACTGACCATTATACATTATTTGCAAAAATCGTCAAATGTCCTAGATGTGTAGAACATTCTCAGTTCCTACCGGAGAACATAAGGGTTTGTTCATATACACCATACAAACTATTAATAACTGTTAAATGATTTACACATTTTTTATATAAAAAAAATAGAAAAATAGAAAACAGAAGCATTGTGATTTTGCAGTACATCTGAGTTCTACTCCGAGGTTACTGGGATTTATACATGACTGCTTTTATTTCATTTTAATTGTCAATATTATTAATAAACATAGAAACCTTGATGATGATCTCAGAAAACAACAACATAAAATCCAGCTCAAATTGACAATGCTAAAAGAAGAAATTTAATTTATTACCTTTTTTCTCTTAGAAGCATACAACACGTGTTGTATGCTATTGTTCTATTTTTTATTTGAAAAGAAAAGTATTTGATGTAATTCAGGCTCAATCTAAAAACTAGAGTTGTTTATACACACAAATAAAGAGAGCAAGGTTTTATTAGAGAATAACAGAAAACATTAAATAATATGGTTTCTGGTCATAAATGATTGGTTACTTATTTTTAAAACTGTTTATTTGTTGTTGTTAGGTACATAATACTCAAGACAGTGCATTTAATAAAATGAAAATAAAAAACATTAACAGCTATACAGATTTCATTCTGATCGCACAGTGTGTGTAATGTCAAATTTGAGATTTTTAAATGCAAGTCTTCACATAGAAATAGTCTTCGCACAGCATTAAATCTTATTTTGTGGGTGTAGGTGTAACTATATATAAATATATGCTTGATTTTGTAAGTAATGACATTACTTAAAATTTAAATTTTATTATCATAAACAAGTTGTGAATTGTATTATGGTACTCATGTAAAAAAAATTATTTTCAATAAATAACACTTGCAATGAAATTTTAATTGCTGAAAGAACTACAAGGTTTGGGACGAAAGTTTAAAGTTCAGATATGTGAGTAAATTAAGAGAAAAATGCAGTCAGAAGTTTCCATAAGTGCAGCAGTGAGGACTGATATCAATACGAATACGAAGACTTCATGGGATGTCATAGTTCAGGACTTTAGCACCAAACAGCGGTGACAGATTGTCGTGAGCCTAACAAACCACACAAATAAACACGCACATGTACGCACCCTCCCAACACACACACATACAAAGGAATCACGGCCCAGGGCCATTAACTCTGTTTGCCCGCCCAGAAACAGGGTCTTTTAGTCCCACTGCGAGACACAAACTCCTCACCGTTGGGACAGGGAGCTCTGGAATACTTTGACTGCCAGGAAGCGAAATTGCTTTAGTGGAATTTGTTGTCCATTTCTGCCAAAGATCCCATTAACAAACATCTTCCACTTAATAGTCTTTTCTTAATATCCTGCTTTATGTTTTATTCTGTTTTCGTTGCTCACACACTCTCTCTCTCTCTCTCTCTCTCCCTCACTCGCTCGCTCGCTCTCTCGTTTACTCAGCATGGCTAATTGTTGCATTATGGCTGTAACAGACCAATACTCCTGTCTTAAATTACATTCCATTGGGCGGCCAGACGATACATTTTAACATCACAATAAAGTTTTACTCGAAAGATGCAGTGAGGTAATAGATACATTACCACAAATTACAGTCATGACACCACTTTTAAAAAATGCACTTTATCAATAAATATATTCAGTAAATGACCATCTTTAACTTTAAAAGTGTCTCTAAACAGCAAAGAATCAACATCTTTAGTTCTAACATCATTTCTGTGAAAGAAAGAAACTAAAGTTCTTACCTCAGACATTTTGATCAGACTGAAGTTCCTGAGCAGTTAGCCATTCCAGCAGAATCTCTTGTCTGTACAAGTTCTACTGCGAGAGATCCATCACTCACAGTGGAGTCACAGACACACACACAACACATACACACACACACACACACACACACTTTCTCCTGCAATCGACAGACACACCGTTGTGTGTCCACAGGCCTGTGTGTAAGTGAGTGTCCGGGATGAGTGTGTGCCGGGCGCTGGAGAGAGGAATGAGACCCTCCCTTTCTCCCTCCCTCCCACCTCTCACCTTAGGAGCTCTCACACACACTCACATCCCTCCCCCATTGGGTGGCGGGCCAGTCCCCTCACAGCTGGCTGGAAGAGGGCATGACACGTGTCTCACACAGAGATTTGATCAAAAGGAATCACAAAGGCTAGAAGCTCCTAATGCAGTCAGGAGAGACAGTCTCTCTACCTCACCTCTCTCTCCCCAGCAGTTGAGTAATGCACTAAATCAATGCAGCCCAGCACAAGACACACTCTAGTGCGGGATAATGTGTGCGTGTGTGTGTGCGTGTGTGTGTGCGTGTGTGTGTAACAACCTCTGATCAAGTCCAGCAATGCCTTTTGCTCGTATTATGTTTTTCACGTCAAAAAAAATTGACAAAACTTTTTTTTATTCTTTTTTTTAAAATAGCTTAAGTATCAACAAAGTAAAATATTTGAAATGATTCTTCATTTTTACAAATTTGGCAGGGGTTTTTATTTGAAGCCACTTACAGTGCATTCAAGCTATACCTTTTTTTAGCGTGTGTGATTTCTGGGATCAAACACACAACCCTTTTAAAATGACCAGATAAGCTATGTATCCACCTCTTATCGGTAAACACTAAAAAAAATGTATGGAAATAAAATGAAATCTACAGTGCAAATGAGGTTATTAACTGTGCAGCACTTTTTACAGTAATACACCAATTACATAGCAGGTAAAAACATGCTGAGTTTAATCCATTACAGAGCATGTTTTAACAGGTTTAACACTCTGAAATATGAACATCGCCACTATGTGACTAGAAACGACAAGAACTGTTACTGTGTAACTAATAATGCTTGAAATATTCAGTTAAATCTGATTTACTTATAGGAGATCAAAGCTTTATTTGTAAGAGGCTAATTTTATGAAGTCACACATGGGAAGTTCTTGCTCGTCCAGGGAGACCCAGAGGATGCTTATCAAATCAACATGCGGAAATTGGCTGGTTTGCTGTGCTGCTGTTTGTAAGACTTGAAGATTTTTAAAAGGCTGAATTGGTTTCGCTGGTTTTTCAGCCTCAGGCTGTGGTCTCCAGTCATTCTGTCACTAAGCGCTGGTTAAAACTGGTGGGTTTTTTTTGCTAACAGGCACCACATTACTGAAACCAAAATATATTTTCTTTTTGCAGTTTTTACACATCAGTGCCAAACATTTCAGTCGATTGAAGGTGCAATAATATTAAAAGCTTAAACCACATTAGCTGTTACTGTTAATGTTGTAAGATTTCAGGCAGAAACATGTATCTTATTTATCCAAAAAGGAAAAACAGAATAACTGTTTATATGTCTGTTTGTTTCTGAACTACATTCAGCTTCTGCAAAATACATTATGATGCATTTGGATGATCTGATTCAGTAACAGTTTGACAGTACAACAGCATAATACTATCGTAAAAAGTTTCGGAATAAAATGTACGATTTGAGCCACTATATCCAAATCCAACTTTTTGTAAATATAAACTATGTTAGTTATACATTCTGGATCCTTATCATCAATTTTATGGTACAGTCGAAGCATTTTGGATTTGAAATTCCAGTAGTTAAAGGACACATTTGTGCATCACCTAACTCAACAACGCACATGGTACTTTTTCTGGTTGAATAGTGCTTTAATGAGGATCGTTTTAATCTGAAACGGTACGAGTGAAAGCTTTGAGCCTGCAGAGAGTACTTCAAAAACTGCTGAGAGCAGCTTCTATCTCATAGTGGCTCTAAAAATATTGTCTTTGAACAAGCTGCAGGCCATGTCAGCCACGAAAAGTCCTCATATTCTCACCCAACTTTCAGAGAGATGTTACGTCAGATATAGTTGTGGAGGAGCAGGGTGACCTCTGACCTATATCATCTCTCTGCTCACCGAGTAACAGAAATGGGCTCCAGGCGAAGCACTGACAGATGTGCGTAGAGACAGAATCCCGAACCAAGACTCCACCACGAACCTTAATCCAAACCTGAACCCAGAACGCTTCTGAAATGTGCTTTATTTGAGATCAGCGCAAAGATAAAGGTAACGTGACAGCAACACTCTATTTGGTGTACAATCAGGTCAGGTCGCCAGAGAGGATTAATAAAGTGTAGCACATATCAGTTCCAGTCTGCAATGTGTGTGTGTGTGTGTGTGTGTGTGTGTGTGTGTGTGTGTGTGTGTGTTATCACCAGTCTGCTATTGATCAGTTCAATCCACATTAAGGAGAGATGCTTTTATGATAATCTGCTGTTGTCCATGTAATAGCTACATTAGACACACTGCTGCACATCGGACACCTGTTTGGTCTCTTTAGAATTACCGTTTGCATTACAACACAGTTTAATGGCCTTTTAAAAGGGGAGGGGGTGGAAAACTTTCCAGAAGTTAGAGAGCCCTTTAGAAAGCCATCAGCAGATGAATGATAGAGCGATAGATGAACCATCGCAGTGTAGGTGGGACACATACACTGCCAAAAGCACACAGACAATACCTTTCACTGTCTTTCTTTTCTTATTTTCCTTTGCCAGTTTTACGAATAGGCTTAAGGCTACATTTACACAACATGTCATCAAATTTGTTTATGCAGTATATGCTTAATTCCTACAGTGGTTTTGCCTCAATCGCACTAGCAGTTTCAAAGACGAAAGCTGTTTAAATGCTAAATCACAATGTTGCACAAATCATAAAGCAAAACCTAGAATTTTACCTCTGGTCAAGTTTGGTTTGAAAACATTAAAGGTGTAGCGGAAGATTTTCTCGAATTTTAGAAAAGAACCGCCTTCTCCACTTTTTAAAAAAAAATGCAATTGCACAACACTCCTGATTGACAACTAGGAGGACCAATAGTCTTGATGATCCACCCAGAAAAAGAAAATCCTCCGCAATACTTTTAAAACGTTGCGCGCACACACAGCCTTACTTCTCTTTTTATACTCTACATAAAATTTGTTTGCATGTAAATTCAAATATATATTTTCCTTGAATTGTCTTTATATATTTTTAATACATATTCACATGTAAATGTGCATTACATATGTTAACATATATTCCTCAATATATGGAAAGCAGCAATTCCTTATGTATTATTCAGTATATTGTAATTTCATCATATTTCATCGTATCGTATTTCTAATTGTACTATATTACAATACATTATTCTATATAATTACCAAATTTCTTCAATATATTAACCCTTCATATATAACAAAATATATTTTAATAAAAACAATCAAGGTGAGTAGTTTTGTCTGAGGTAGGTTAAGTTTATTATTACACATGACCCTGGACAATATTTTGTCAATTTTAATTCACCCTGCAGTCGGAACACATAATATGCATGCACATTTTCACAGATTTACATTTTCACTGATTTGTTGTTTATAAGGTAGCAAGAACGTCATTAAAATAAACGAGTGTCTTTGACATGAAATGCATGACACAAGCAGAATATAGTAAGACAGAGATGTAAAAATATAGAGAATTTAGCAAGAATAATAGAATTATTGTGATTTTAGAGAGATACAAAAGAGATATGGAGAAATATAGAGTGATATGGAGAAACAGGCAAGAAAGGGGGTAGGAGAAATGGAAACAGGCACCTGGACTCCATCAGTTTCAGCAGTGTAAATATCCTCTGCATTCCTGCTGCCATGCTGGCCTGAGAGGTCAGAGGTCATGATGACAAACGCATGACCCAGGAGCTCTGCGAAGAAGCTTCTGGAATCTTTCAGCAGGGACAGCGTTCAGTATTACCAGGCAAACATTGCACACCCATGCACCCAGTGGTTCATCCTGACGGGCGGACACACACACACACACGCACAAGTTTGTGTCGCTATCATTCTGCATGCACACAATAAACCTTTTATGTTTCAGCCTTTCACAGGCGCACACACTAAAAACCCAGAATATTATAAGAAGTGTATCAAACTTAAGATGGATTAACAAATTGAATACACATGGATTGCATTTAACTGCTGGTGAATTTAATTTAAATCATAAGCATCGACATACAATTATTGATTGTACTGAAATATAGATGATGATGTGACCTGCAGGTGTAACTCATCACACACGCAGGGTAAAACGCAGGTTGTCCGTGTAAAGGTGTGTGGACGTGGGCTGCTTTATGTCAGTATGGGGGTGTATTTGGTGTTTCGTGCCTCTGTCCTCTAGACTCTTCATTAAACTCACTTCACTGCTTGATTCTCCTATAACACTTATGACCCTTTCCTCCCTCCACCTGCTCAACTCACACTATATGAGAGAGACAATCTTCACAACGAGTGTGTGTGTGTGTGTGTGTGTGTGTGTGTGTGTGTGTGTGTGTGTGTGTGTGTGTGCGTGCGTGCGTGCGTGCGTGTGTGTGTGTGTGTGTGTGAGAGAGAGAAACAGAATAAAGGAGGAGCTTGCACTGTAGATTATGTGAAAGTTTTTAGTTTGGCTTTTCTTTCTGTTTCTCTTAAACAAACAGTTAAAGTTTAGAGTTGAACTTTGTGTTTTATTCTGTCCAGTCTCTTGTTCTGATTTCATCTATCAGCAGAAACGAAGGATGCAGCGCTAAGGTGTTTTGTACCGCTGTTGAAGTTAAAGCCACTGTGTTGGGTTATCTGTCGTAGTAATCTGTTGATCACAAATGCAGGCATGCGCAGCCCCGGGCTGATGATGTATGTTGGGGCTTGCAGATGTGAAGGATGCTTTCTTTGTCCCTGGTGAGAGAACCCTGGTGTTCATGAAAAGAAGCCCTTTCGCTACTAAACATATGTGTGCTACATATTTGCTGTCCCGTTGCCTTTGTCACTACCAGTTAGCTGTACCAAACACACACTACCATAGAAAGATCATTCACTGCTTGTGATTGCACACTTTGTGCCTGATGTTTGCCTTCAAGGGCTGAAGGGGTGACAAGGTTGGAATTAGAAAAGCATGTGGTGTCTGAATTAACTGTGAGACAAATTCACTTCCTGCCACACTGCAGATGCCACAACAGTCTCCCGTCACATACACACACATACCAAGACCTTACACACCTCTCAAGAGACACAATTCACCTGAAGGAGCCAAGCACTGCCAGATGTGTGTGTGTGTGTGTGTGTGTGTGTGTGTGTGTGTGTGTGTGTGTGTGTGTGTGTGTGTGTGTGTGTGTGTGTGTGTGTGTGTGTGTGTGTGTGTGTGTGTGTGTGTGTGCGTGTGTGTGTGTGTGCGTGTGCGTGTGCGCGTGGCGTGCGCATGTTTGTGAGAGAGAGAGACATGGCCAGGAACTTATGGACACACACAATCAAATAGAAACACACATGCACACACAAACTAACCCTGTCTCACTAACACTACATGCAGCATATGCTTTCAGTCAAGGATGAGAAACGCAGGCACCAGCACATGCCAAAAGTCTTTCAAGCATCAGACTGCAGCTTAGTGCACTGATCCTGCTAGTCAGCAGATACATGTCACCATCCAACAAGTCAAGGCTGGTTAAACTAGAAAACAGCTTAGGGACCTTGTCCAGACACCCAACCCAGGCTAACAAAATACAACTTGATATTACTGCGACTTCTCCTCAGTCACTCCCAGAATGCAGCGAGAGAGGAGATGTTTTGAGGGAATCACAGGACACTTTGAGATTTGAACGAGTGTGATTTAAAGGAAAGTTGTCAGTTGCCGGTGCCTCACAGATGGACATGAAGTGCGGGAGCTGGAATGTCGATGTTGCACAATGAGTTGATTGTTTAGCGGCGATACGTGTCTGAGCCAAAGACACACCTGCCCGAACGCGGCCACAGCTCTGACACAACTAGAGCAACGTCTATCAGCAGTCACACACAAAAGCCATTTACTTGGACTGAAATGTCCCACTCTAAGGATTTTCCAAGATCACGCACGTGTGTGCAGAAAAAATCTTCAAGCTTCAAGTCATTACTCTTCAAAAAATCTTTTACAACACTGAATTAGTTTGTCAAAATGTCTTTGTTTAAATGCAGCGCGTAAGGTTTGTGTGCAGATACAGGAATCGTTTTTAACAATTTTTTTCTTTTTATACAGTAGATGTTTAACTTTTGCTTTATTTATTTTGTACTTTTTATGCAGACACATCAACACTCTGCAAATCAGGGGCCTCATTTATAAAGCATTCGTACGCAAAGATTGATCGTAAAGTGTGCGTACAAAAAATCCACGGCAAAGTCCATATTTATAAAAACTGTCTTTGACGTGGAAAAGTGCTTAGTGCCACGGCAGGGTCTGAGCAGACGTATGCACTTTTGCTTGTCAGATTGCTGCAAGTTTTTTGAAATATAAGTCATTCTTGCTGCTCAAAAAGGGTTTAAACATTGACAGACGCTCTTTTATATGTCAATGACATTAATTAGCCAGCGTTTAAAGGCGGAGATCTGAAACTGCTCAGCTGCGCACAAGTTCAAGTTCATTTGTGATTTATAGATTCCCCATCTGAAAGAAATGGGTACATGCGTACGTACAGCATTTTATAAATGAGGCCCCAGGTTTAATGATCAACTCTCATTTTAATTCCTGCTCTTTACATGATGTTTTACTGTAATGAAAACTGACAAAAGCAGAACAATATCATGCACTGTATACCTATGACAAACACTGTGGGCTGTCAATGAGAAGATAAAAGCACACAGCTCTTCATACCATTACCATCACACCTACACCATCACCACATGGGTCTTTCATGTACAAAAACATAAAAGTAATTGTAAACTCTCAAGGTGAAGTTCTGAAGTTT